>NW_026652278.1:103217148-103257160 GCF_009828535.3 Hylobates moloch
GATTCATTAATTTTTTGAAGGGTTTTTTGTGTCTCTATTTCCTTCAGTTCTGCTCTGATTTTAGTTATTTCTAGCCTTCTGCTAGCTTTAGAATGTGTTTGCTCTTGCTTTTCTAGTTCTTTTAATTGTGATGTTAGGGTGTCAATTTTGGATCTTTCCTGCTTTCTCTTGTGGGCATTTAGTGCTATAAATTTCCCTCTACACACTGCTTTGAATGTATCCCAGAGATTCTGGTATGTTGTATCTTTGTTCTCATTGGTTTCAAAGAACATCTTTATTTCTGCCTTCATTTCATTATGTACCCAATAGTCATTCAGGAGCAGGTTGTTCAGTTTCCATGTAGTTGAGCGGTTTTGAGTGAATTTCTTAATCCTGAGTTCTAGTTTGATTGCACTGTGGTCTGAGAGACAGTTTGTTATAATTTCTGTTCTTTTACATTTGCTGAGGAGAGCTTTACTTCCAACTATGTGGTCAATTTTGGAATAGGTGTGGTGTGGTGCTGAAAAAAATGTATATTCTGTTGACTTGGGGTGGAGAGTTCTGTAGATGTCTATTAGGTCCACTTTATGTAGAGCTGAGTTCAATTCCTGGATATCCTTGTTAACTTTCTGTCTCGTTGATCTGTCTAATGTTGACAGTGGGGTGTTAAAATCTCCCATTATTATTGTGTGGGAGTTTAAGTCCCTTTGTAGGTCACTGAGGACTTGCTTTATGAATCTTGGTGCTCCTGTGTTGGGTGCATATATATTTAGGATAGTTAGCTCTTCTTGTTGAATTGATCCCTTTACCATTATGTAATGGCCTTCTTTGTCTCTTTTGATCTTTGTTGGTTTAAAGTCTATTTTATCAGAGACTAGGATTGCAACCCCTGCCTTTTTTTGTTTTCCAGCTGCTTGATAGATCTTCCTCCATCCCTTTATTTTGAGTCTATGTGCGTCTCTGCACGTGAGATGGGTTTCCTGTATACAGCACACTGATGGGTCCTGACTCCTTATCCAGTTTGCCAGTCTGTGTCTTTTGATTGGAGCATTTAGCCCATTTACATTTAACGTTAATATTGTTATGTGTGAATCTGATCCTGTCATTATGATGTTAGTTGGTTATTTTGCTCGTTAGTTGCTATTGTTTCTTCCTAGCTTCGATGGTCTTTACAATTTGGCATGTTTTTGCAGTGGCTGGTACCGGTTGTTCCTTTCCATGTTTAGTGCTTCCTTCAGGAGCTCTTTTAGGGCAGGCCTGGTGGTGACAAAATCACTCAGCGTTTGCTTGTCTGTAAAGTATTTTATTTCTCCTTCACTTATGAAGCTTAGTTTGGCGGGATAGCAAATTCTGGGTTGAAAATTCTTTTCTTTAAGAATGTTGAATATCGGCCCCCACTCTCTTCTGGCTTGTAGAGTTTCTGCTGAGAGATCAGCTGTTAGTCTGATGGGCTTCCCTTTGTGGGTAACCCGACCTTTCTCTCTGGCTGCCCTTAACATTTTTTCCTTCATTTCAACTTTGGTGAATCTGACAATTATGTGTCTTGGAGTTGCCCTTCTCGAGGAGTATCTTTGTGGCGTTCTCTGTATTTCCTGAATCTGAATGCTGGCCTGCCTTGCTAGATTGGGGAAGTTCTCCTGGATAATATCTTGCAGAGTGTTTTCCAACTTGGTTCCATTCTCCCCATCATTTTCAGGTACACCAATCAGACGTAGGTTTGGTCTTTTCACATAGTCCCAAATTTCTCGGAGGCTTTGTTCATTTCTTTTTATTCTTTTTTCTCTAAACTTCCCTTCTCTCTTCATTTCATTCATTTCATCTTCCATCAGCGATACCCTTTCTTCCAGTTGATCGCATCTGCTACTGAGGCTTCTGCAATCTTCGCGTAGTTCTCGAAACTTGGCTTTCAGCTCCATCAGCTCCTTTAAGCCCTTCTCTCCATTGGTTATTCTAGTTATCCATTCTTCTAATATTTTTTCAAAGTTTTTAACTTCTTTGCTATTGTTTTGAATTTCCTCTCGTAGCTCAGAGTAGTTTGATCGTCTGAAGCCTTCTTCTCTCAACTCATCAAAGTCATCCTCCATCCAGCTTTGTTCCGTTGCTGGTGAGGAACTGCGTTCCTTTGGAGGAGGAGAGGTGCTCTGTTTTTTAGAGTTTCCAGTTTTTTTGTTCTGTTTTTTCCCCATCTTTGTGGTTTTATCTACTTTTGGTCTTTGATGATGGAGATGTACAGATGGGTTTTTGGTGTGGATGTCCTTTCTGTTTGTTAGTTTTCCTTCTACCAGACAGGACCCTCAGCTGCAGGTCTGTTGGAGTTTACTAGAGGTCCACTCCAGACCCTGTTTGGCTGGGTGTCAGCAGCGGTGGCTGCAGAACAGCGGATTTTCGTGAGACCACAAATTCAGCTGTCTGATAGTTCGTCTGAAAGTTTTGTCTCAGAGGAGTACCCGGTTGAATGAGGTGTCAGTCTGTCCCTACTGGGGGGGTGCCTCCCAGTTAGGCTGCTCAGGGGTGAGGGACCCACTTTAGGAGGCAGTCTGTCCGTTCTCAGATCTCCAGCTGCGTGCTGGGAGAACCACTACTCTCTTCAAAGCTGTCAGTCAGACAGGGACCTTTAAGTCTGTGGAGGTTCTTGCTGAGTTTTTGTTTGTCTGTGCCCTGCCCCCAGAGGTGGAGCCTATAGAGGCAGGCAGGCCTCCTTGAGCTGTGATGGGCTCCACCCAGTTCGAGCTTCCTGGCTGCTTTGTTTACCTAAGCAAGCTTGGGCAATGGCGGGCGCCCCTCCCCCAGCCTCGCTGCCGCCTTGCAGCTTGATCTCAGACTGCTATGCTAGCAATCAGCGAGAGTCCGTGGGCACAGGACCCTCTGAGCCAGGTGCGGGACACAATCTCCTAGTGTGCCGTTTTCCAGGCCCGTTGGAAAAGCGCAGTATTGGGGTGGGACTGACCCGATATTCCAGGTGCCGTCTGTTTCCCCTTTCTTTGACTAGGAAAGGGAACTCCCTGACCCCTTGCGCTTCCCGAGTGAGGTAATGCCTCGCCCTGCTTCGGCTCGCGCACAGTGCGCTTCACCGACTGTCCTGCACCCACTGTTAGGCACTCCCTAGTGAGATGAAACCGGTACCTCAAGCAGAAATGCAGAAATCATCCGTCTTCTGTGTCGCTGGGGCTGGGAGCTGGAGACTGGAGCTGTTCCTATTTGGCCATCTTGGCTCCGTGTGTATTGCTTTAAAATGCTTCATACAGCCATGATTGATTCAATTTGTGTTTAGAAAGTTGAATTTTTTTTTTTTTTTTTGAGACGGAGTCCCACTCTGTGGCCCAGGCTGGAGTGCAGTGGCGCAATCTCAGCTCACTGCAACCTCCGCCTCCCGGGTTCACGCCATTCTCCTGCCTCAGCCTCCCGAGTAGCTGGGACTACAGGCGCCCGCCACCACCAAAAATCAACATTTTTATGTGAAATAAAAAATTAATTCTAAAACAGAATGAAATACTGATCTGGATAATATTCACTGATTTTAATTGATTTATCATTTCTGATTTCCTACCTTAGGTTATAAACAGATACCTGAAAATTGTGAAATTGATATAAACCCCGACCTTCAAAGCAACTGATGACCAAGGGGACTGTGATATAATAACCACATATTCTTTACTAGTGTTAGGTTTTAGTTAATAAACATTACTATGGAGCTGAAAAATACCTCACTGTTTTTGAAGTCATTGACTGTGGTTTTCGCTGTTATTTTGAACAATGGATTTTTTTCTGAGGTTGTTATTCTTACCAGGATTTTTCCTTTATATTTGAGTTCACAGCGGTAAAAAAATACAAATAAGCTGTCATGAAACATTTAAGAAAGCTAAGTCTGATCTCTCTATCCCACTTAGAAGTAAAATGATTAAACTATATGTGGCGTTTTGTTTTATTAAAGTTTTCATTTTAAAAGACAGTTTAAAATAGTTACATAATTGAGAATATATTCTCTGTGCCTAACCCTGTATTCTCTATGTAGAGAAATGAAAAAATGCTTAAAAAATTCAAAATAGGAGGTTCACGTGAAGCATTGCGATTTTAAATAAACTACCCTGTATAAATGTGTGCATAAATATTTATGCACATATATACATACATTATATATCAACATTTCCTCTAAGTCCTATCTGCTTATAATTTTGACAACAAAAACAAAGAATAGGATAAATAATAATCAAGATGGGAAAACCCTCTGACTCATTTAGACAACTCATATCAATTCTTTAAATGTTCCCAATTTATTTATCAACGATATTGTCTCATTCCCTAGTGAGTTCATGTAGCTCTTATTTAAGATTTAGCCCAAAATTTAACTGCACACTTCACTCAGTATATGATAATGCTTAAAATGTGAAAACAATACTTTATATTTTTAGAAAGCGTTCTCTGAAAAGTGTTGGTGAATTATAAAAAACCAAGCAATCCAGTTCAGACATTCCCTGCCTCTCCTATCCCTAATCTCTTCATTCATAGAGGTGATTTTCCTATAATAGTAATAGCTAGTTAGAATATATTTAATAAAGGATTGACTCTTAATTTAAATAAGAGTAAAGTCCCTATGGTAAGATTCTTAGTAAGGGTTATGAGGGAGCTTTTTATTTTTCCTCCCCAAGAACACCTTGGCGTAGTTACACATAATTAAAAATGTATATGGCTTTATCTGAAGCTGACTTTTCTTTGGAATAATGTTGAGAGTTAATGAAAACCTCCTTGTCTCAGGCCAATTAAAAAAAATAAGTGACATGGTCTTCAAAGTATAAAATGATAGGCCGGAATATTTTTAGATGACATATAATGCATCAATTCTAACCACTGGATTGTTTTGGCCTGAGGAAGTTAAAAATCCCCCCACTCTTTTCATTCATTCTCATATTCTATGTCAAAGGGGCTGGCTAATTATTCTGTATTAAAAATACAGCAAATTTATGCCAGGTGCAGTGGCTCATACCTGTAATCCCAGCACTTTGGGAGGCAGAGGCAGGCAGACCAGCTTGAGGCCGGCAGTTTGAGATCGGCTTGGCCAATATGACAAAACCCTGTGTCTACTAAAAATACAAAAAAATTAGCCGGGCCTGGTGGCACATGCCTGTAGTTCCAGCTATTCAGGGAGGCTGAGACACAAGAATCGCCATTGCACCCCAGCCTGGGCGACAGAGTGAGACCCTGTTTCAAAAAACAAAACAACAACAACAAACCAAAAAACAAATTTAAAATTTATGAAAAATGTTATTTCTCCTTATGAATATAAAGCTCCCTATGAACCTTAACTGTTCTAGGTTATAGTCAGTATTCTTTGCTACTTGCTTTCATAGTTTATTTATATTAAAAGAAACTAAAACTATTAACGGTTGTGCTCTCATAATGAAGAGAGCACCCTTGAGTGATAGGCCTACAGCTTGTGAAGTCGTTTATCTTGTAAAAACCAAAACCAAAACCAAAACCAAAATACCATGCAAAGGAATAAAATAGAGCATTAGTGAAGGTCAAAATTAAATAACATTTTAAAAGACAATTTTATGTTCTCCCAAGTACTGTATACACATAGCAGCTTGGGTCAGGCTCCTAAGTGTTGTCGACCTTTTTTTTTTTTTTTTTTTGAGACAGAGTCTCTCTCTGAAGCCCAGGCTGGAGTGCAGTGGCGCCATCTCGGCTCACTGCAAGCTCTGCCTCCCGGGTTCACGCCATCCTCCTGCCTCAGCCTCCCGAGTATCTGGGACTACAGGCGCCCACCACCACGCCTGGAAAATTTTCTATATTTTTAGCAGAGACGGGGTTTCACCGTGTTAGCCAGGATGGTCTCGATCTCCTGACCTCGTGATCTGCCTGCCTCAGCCTCCCAAAGTGTTAGGATTACAGGCGTGAGCCACCGCGCCCAGCCAGTGTTGTCTACTTTAACTACCTGTGCTGCTCCAGTTAATTTTCTTGCAATAGGAAAGTAACAAATATGTAGATAAGCAGCTAGAAAGAAATAAATACATCTGACTGAGAACTCTGGGAGCTCACTTGAATTAGTTGAAATTTCTAGTCAATTGCCTATGTTTTTAATTTTTTCAAAATAGTATCAGTGCAACCAAAATAAAAGTAATCTAAGTTATCCATATGCTTTCATATGCTGTTAGTGAAACTTTTAAATACTTTATTCAAATTCTTTAATATTACCAATATTCCTTTTTTCTTTACATTTGCTTTATTTTATGTGAGCAAAGATATTTATGCCATTGGACGTTAAACAAGGAAATTCGTTTCTCTATTAAAATAGTACTACAAACTTATGCTTACAGCAAAATAAACTGCTATCAAGACACAGGAACTAGGAATACAGAGATGGAAAGATACTTGCCCCTCTTCAATTTTAGCAGCAGGAGCAGGACTGGTTCTGCAGTGCTTCTGACAGTAATGTAGGCTGTCATAAGCAATAGTATGTGGGAAGGCATGGGACGTGATGCATGGGACCTCAAGAACTCATCAAATCAATTTCATCTTCTGACCTCAGGCACGATGGTCTTGGTGCCACAATGCCAAGCTGAGGTGCACGTTCTCCCTTGATTCTGTAGATACCACCATCCCACGATGGTGATTTTTGGGTTCCCAAAGCCGAATGGGTCCACTGCCCGCAAGGCCTGGCTCAGCAACTCCACTTGCGAAAATTAGGACTGGACCTGGTTAAAGATCATGTTCACCCACCGTGCCTCCACCAAAAAGTCACACCGGAAACCAGGGCTGGATGTGAACTGGTGGTGGTGGGAATGATAACCTAAACTCCTTCTCTAGGGACCAGGCCAGCGTTGGTTTTTCCCACTGGGCTTCAGCAGCACCAGCGTCTTCTGTCTACCATGCTGGGTCTAGCAGCTCTCGTGGGACCTCCACCAGCCAATAATCTTGAGAATTAAGGAATGAATGTAATTATTTTTCTTATAAATATGGAGAACAGGGAATTAGCAAAATTTCTACATGATTATCTGACTACTTACATATATGCAAGCTTTAGGTATTCTTGCATGTGCACAGAACATATATGTAGCTTTATAGGCCATGGGCTAAGTATTAATTATCTTCGCGTTCCTATCACAGTCCCTTGATACTAATAATTGCTATTTGTTTTTTGGGGTTTGTTTTTTGTTTTTTTTTTTTTTTTGGTTTTAAGAAGGAGTTTCGCTCTTGTCGCCTAGGTTGGACTGCAATGGCACAATCTAGGCTCACTGCAAACTCTGCTTCCCGTGTTCAAGCTATTCTCCTGCCCCAGCCTCCCGAGTAGCTGGGATTCCAAGTGTGTACCACTATGCCTGGCAAATTTTTGTATTTTTAGTAGAGACAGAGTTTCACCACATTGGCCAGGCTGGTCTCGAACTCTTGACCTCAGGTGATCGGCCCACCTCAGCTTCCCAAAGTACTGGGATTACAGGCATGAGCCACCGCGCCTGGCTGCTATTTGTTGAATGGAAAAATAAATGGATCAAATTGACAAATTGTCCTTGTGATGAAAATAATCAGAACCTAAAATTGGCCTATCTGGCAGTTGTGATATAATAACAATTGGACTGACCTGTGGTCGGCTTGGTTCAGTTCTTTCTTTCTTTTTTTTAAATGCTTCCCTGAAGTCAAATTGCCCATCATGGATCCCTTACATGGGCTCACAAACATGTCTTATCTATTGGTTTATCACACAAGCAGGCTCTTCACCAGGCGATAGAGAACGTGGCACTCTTATGTTCTTTTCTTGAAAATCATTTTGCAGTTAAGTATTTTATTTATTCAGATTAATGCTTCTCCCATTCCCAAGACTGAAGCAATAAAGTTTTATTTTTATATATATATGTTTTGGATGATAATCATAGTGCACTCATAATGAGTATATTATACTGGTATGCATATATGAGTATGCAAATTGCATAGCAACTTACTATTATTGTTCCCATTTTGTAGATGAGAAAACTATGGCTTAAAGAGGGACAGTAACTTTCCCAAGATATCACAAAAGCAGAGAGTGAGCAAATCGTCACCATCTGGAATGCAGATCTAGGCCTGTCAGACTTTAGACCCCAAACCTTCACACTCACTTTTAACTGCCTCTGTTAATGAAGAGTATAATTCTAGCACATGCTCTTGCTGGAAATTTCATAATTATAGTTAGGAAGCATAGAGTGTGTTTTCTTGTATAACAGCTATGGGAGAGGGCTAGGCAAGAAAAAAATCACCAAATACTAATAAAACACAGTTTTATTTCAGAAAACATTTATTATGCATCTTGATATCTTGGAGCAATAGAAGTGGTCACAATATGTAAACTTGAGTGAATGTGACAATGGATTGGCTTCTTCATTTTAAGACTATGCATCTTCCCATCATTACTTTAAATCACCTCTAGCAGCAAATTTGAGTGAGATCCTAGATTTTGGTCTGGCTTAGGTAAGAAACCAGAGTCTATCTCCTCTTGGATTCAGTCCTTGGCTGTATTTCTAAAATGTTTGAACCAGATTCCCTGTCTGAGTCAGCTGATGGGGCCTAGTTTCATTTCAAGAGGGTTCAGAATCAGCATCTCCACTGTCACCTCCTAATCTCCCTTCATCTCTTTGGTCATATTCAAACATACTTTGACCTACATTCTACAATTAGAGACAAAATAATTGGAAGGCAGCTTAATCAATGAACAACTATAAATGACAAGTTCTTTGCCTGGAAGGGTTGCCATCAAGAGTGAAAAGAAAAGTACAGGAAAGCAGGTGAAAAGTGAACTTCAAACACTTTACAACTTTGTTTAAGGTCAGATGTGTTTACTTTCACCTGGGCAGGGCAAAGAGAAGGAAACAACCTATGCCAGGCAGCTGCTACTAAATACTTTCCATACCTTTTCAAGTTGGGTCCCCACCATTTCTCCCTGGAATTTACATTGTTACAGTTTTTCCCTTTTCCACGTGAGCACACAGGTTCTGGAAAGTTAAGGGACTTGTTCAAGATCTCATAGAGTTAGAACTGATTTCAGGTGGAATTAAATCCAGAAGCCATACTTTTCACCACAACGTCCCCCTAGCACAGTACATAACCGGGTGTGTGTCAAGCCATTATGAACCGCCACCAGGCAGCTCTGCTTTAGATTAGTTATGCCGGGTTTTTTTCTTGTTTCCCTCCTCCTTCTTTTTCTTTTTTGCTAGAATAGACTTTGCAAAAATCAGTTTAATTTTTTGAGGGGTTTGTTGATTTTAGCATCCTTGAAAGATTCTGGAGATTATTGTTTTAGTTAATGCAATGGCTTATTTATTGATGTAATGAGGACTTCTTCTATTGGGAAAAAGAAGGCATTTAACAGTGTTTGCCAAATGAAAGACTAGCTGTGATAACATTACTTTTGTCTGTTTTCTGTGTGCATGCTGGGCTTTAAAATATGCTTGGAATTTTCTGTAGAATCATAAGATGCTGAAGTTGGAAGGGTACTCAGAGAGCATCTGAGCAATCCCTCATTTACAGATAAGAGAACTGAAGCCCTGAAAGGATAAATGAATCACCCAAGGTCACATGCTTGGTTGGCAACATGGTTGGGACTGGGACCCAGTGCTTTTTTCTGGCCTTCTCCTCAGTGTATCTCTACAGTCTCTCATGTTAGCATTTTGCTTGATGAGGGAGGGAGGTGGGATTCTAATATACTGTGCTGGTGCAGTATGGTTTTCCATTTTTCTCACTTGTTTTTTGGTGGGGTATAGTGGGTTGAATGTTGGTACCAAAAAAAAAAAAAATATGTCCACATCCTACTCTCTGGAACTTGTGAATATTAATTTATTTGGAAAAAGGTTCTTTGTAAATGTAATTAAATTCATAGTTTGAAATGAGAAGACAATTTTTTCCATGGATAGGTTGGGGAGGGGGATGGTTTCCGGATGAAACTGTTCTACTTTAGATCATCAGGCATTAGATTTTCATAAGGAGTGCGCAACCTAGACCCCTTGCATGCACAGTTCACAGTAGGGTTCCTGCTCTGATGAGAATCTAATGCCACCGATGCCGCCACCACTGATCTGACAGGAGGCGGAGGTTGGGCGGTAATGCTCACTGGCCCGTTGCTCACTTCCTGCCGTGTGATCTGGTTCCTAACAGGCCACAGACTGGTACAGGTCCATGGCCGGGGGTTTGGGGATCCCTGTCCTATTGCATCCAGAGAGAGTGCAGCCCTGTCAACACTTTCATTTCTGACATCTGTCCTCTAAAATTGTGAGAGAATCAAATTCTATTGTTTTAAGCCACCCAGTCTGTAGTAATTTGTTACAACAGACACAGGAAACTAATGCATGGGGGAACAGAGAGCTAGGACTAATGTTGTTTTAACCACTTCTGACTTCACAGACTCTAAGGAGGAGTGTGTCTGCTGGGGTGGGGGTGGACAGTTGAAGAGCTTCAGGAACAGATGAACATTTTTATTGCGATGGAGACTGAGAATAGTGACCTTGCTGCAAATAACAGAAAAAGTCACCCAAAGAAAGACCTGGGGACATCTCATCGAATGAAGTGAAGGAGGGAAGGACAGACCATTCCCTGTTTGATGCTCACACTCCTTCAGTCCTTGGTGCCCTCTCACTACTGCTTCCTGGGTGTCTGTGAGCCCTTCTCGCCAAGCCACATGCCCCGAGAACGCTCCTCCTTCTCTTCTAACCTTCTGTAGCCTCTGTCTCATTTCCCCAAGGATCTATTCCTAGTGCAAACCCTCACCTCCAAATTAATATGTTGCAAGGAGATAAAGGCTGATTGTAATTCACTGTTACCCTGTGTTACTTCCATTTATCTTCTACAGCCCACTTTGTGTGAATTAACTGAAGGAGGAGAGAAGTCAGTGGGGATCTTGTGCAGGTTCCACACCAGCCTAAGGGAGAGACATTTTGGACAGAGAGGAATATTCCTCCTGTCCTTCCTGCCATACCTCGTAAAAAGCAGCCCAGTTTATGAAAAGCACTGGATGTAGGTATTTTCTTATAGCCCTAGATGTATTGGGAGCAGAAACCTGAATGTAGAAGAAAAGAAATTCTTCCATTTAGGCTGGAGTTTCTCATAAAATTCTACAAGTGATATGATATTGCTTGCTCCTCAGTGAGCTTTTTACTTAGTTATGATTTTCTTTTCTTTCAATGACTTAGCCTTTATGTGCCTCAAGTTTCCTTATCTGTAAAATGAAATAGTACTAATGAGAACACATGAACACAGGGAGGGAACAACACACACTAAGGCCTATCGAGGTTTGGGGTCGAGGAGGGAGAGCGTTAGGAAAAATAGCTAATGCATGCTGGTCTTAATACCTATGTGATGGGTTGATAGGTGCAGCAAACCACTATGGCACATGTTTATGTAACAAACCTGCACATCCTTTACATGTACCCTGGAACTTAAAATAAAAATTAAAAATTTTAAAAATGAAATAGTACTCACCTCATATGCTGGTTGTATTAAAAGAGTTAATCCAAATAATGCTTTATAGCAGTGCCTGGCACATAGTGAGAACTCAATAAATGTTAGCTATTATTCTTTATCAAGGAGAAACACCTGATTCCCTATTTCTGTGAGAAGGAATGATCCCTATGTATACTCAGTCTTTTGACTCATTCCTTACTCTTCCTCCTGGTGACCTGCTTGGCTAGTGACAGCCATTATTCCGATTTCTTTGCTTGTAGAGGTCTATTCATTAAAATTACTGAGCGTGAGGAGATTTGGTACCTCCTTTTTTTTTTTCACTCTCCACTCAGAGCATCAGGAGACAGTGATTTGAGTAAGTGTGTCTGCTTCGTGGTCTCAAAGTTTCCCTCAGGTGGGTTGTTCAGAGTCTAGTAAACTGAGACTTGAGAGTGAGCAAGCACATATTTCTTATAGTAAGCAAAGTTCTATCTAGTCTGGATTAGTAATATAATATTTTTGTTTATTCGCCGACTCTTTTGTCTTACTTCTTATTGGCTTAGTGCTCACATCGGGGTCCCTCAAAAACACCAACATAATTGTTATTGTCAGGGAGAACTTCAGCCAGGGTGGAAAGAGTCTTGTTTGAGGGAAAAGTCTGTGTCTAAGCAGGTGCATCAAATGATTCCCTATGTTTAAGGCGGGGTGCAAGGCTGAAGATCTGTGTTCCCCTGTACCTCCAAGACACCAAGTTAGTGAGAACTATCTTACTTTCCCGTCACACTTCTTAAGTCAATCAGCACCAAAAGAATATCTGCCATCATTCTTTCAAGCCCACGTGCTCTCCTGAAAGAAGACTTTAAGGATACACCAACAATTCCATGCTATGGAATGAGTAAAATTGTGCAGTGAAGGGATCATAAACTGAAGATTTTTACTCATGAGCAAGCAAAATGAAAATTCAGCAAACAAATCAAAGAATCAGGATAAAAACCTGAAAGATGAAATGAGAACATGAACTATATAGCAATGAACATAAAACAAAATCCTTCCACCACCCTGGCAATTACTTTAGTCCTGTGGTGAGTGAGAATGAAAAAAATACTCCTAGAGGAAAGAAGTGCTCAAGGTTGTGGGAATACTAATGTCTTGCTCTGATGTATTACTTTATACTGTACAACATGCCTTTACATTTGTCTCCTTTGATGGTTTTTATACTAATTCTATGGTGTTTTTTGGGGAATTTGATCTCCTTATTATAGATGTAAAAAGAAAAGATGCTCTGAGAGATAATATAATCTCTGACAGCTATAGCTGGGCAGATGACTAGTGTGTGATCCAACAACAGATGAAAGTACTCATCTATTTTGTTCTTTTATATAGAGTCTTGCCATATTGCCCAGGCTGGCCTCAAACTATCCTCTCACCTCAGTGTCCTGAGTAGCTGGGGGTACAGGCATGTGCCACTGTGCTTGGCTGAAAATTCTCTATCTCTTATCACACAATTGTTTCTACACTTTTGGTAGTGGTGGGAGTAATACTTCAGCTATTTTTTTTTAGTGTTCTGGGTTCTATGAATCTGAACTCTAATTGTAACATTGAAAAAATCATTCTCTACCATTTTGGAAACACAGAAATTCTTCCACCACTGCCTGAACTCAGAAGATTTCCCTTCATAAGTTTATTAATGAGAGATTTGGATTTGTTCATTTTAACGGTGATTCAGAATAAGAGGATTGTCTCTTTAAATAAACTCAAGGGTTTAATAAAGAACAGTTTCATTGATAAGAGTAGAAGAAGTATAACCAGGAACAGAACAATTGAAGGCCTAAAATGGTTTAGCTGTGGGTTCTACCATAAAAACAATCTTGTATTTAGGATTTATATAAGAGCCCTCAGATGTGGATCAATAAAGAAATTAACATGGTACATGTATTTTAGAAAGCAGTGGTCAGTTCTTAACTCACTGAAACTTGGTTTTGCTCTTTGTGGATGGCTGTCACCAGTGGGTTGTGCTGGAACTTCACCTATTAAGGTATTAAGATGTATTTTCCCCACTTACTATTTGGCAATTGTCATCAGCTCCCTTGCACTTTAGGGCACAATCCTGAAGGGTACTGGATTCTGTGGTTGTGTTCAGCAGTCTGTGACAAGGGTTTTCTGAATCCTCTCTTGTTAAAGCCGTCTGACGATCTACCTATATGCAGACTTTTTTGTTTCTGAATTTCTTCGTCTTAGCTTTCTATCTCCAGTGAGGAACTGGGGGAGAGCCCACTACTCTAGCTGGCATATTGGGGCTTGTTTCCTGGTCCTATCTGTATAAGATCTATTTCCTAGAGCTGAGTTTTCTCCCTAACCCCCTTTATATTACATTAAGCTACCTCTGTAGTCAATATTGTGGTCTGTGATGGACTTTGACTGTTACCACTACAGGAACTCCAGAAGCATTCCTTGCATTCGTCTTTGCTTAGGGAGCATTCCTTCCTTTCTCTCAGCTTAGTTTGGATGACCATCGATCACTGCCTACATGGGACTTAAGTTGTTGTCGTTCAATAGTGTTTTTTTTTTTTTTTTTTTTGCCGCAATTTGAGGTAAAATGTTTGAGGAAAAAGTCTGTCTAAGCAGGATGGGCCAAATAATGGGTACTTATAAGAGAAAGGAGAAGGAGACTTGAGACACAGAGACACAGGGGAGGAGGCCATGTGAAGACAGAAGCAGAGATCGGAATGATGCTGCCACAAGCCAAGGGATGCCAGGAGCCACCAGAAGCTGGAAAGGGCAAGGAAGAATCCTCCATGTCTTGCCTCATGATTCCCTCCCTCACCAGCACACATTGTCTGAGCCTCAGGTGCCTTTTCTCAGTTCCCTGAAGAAGCTAGACTCTTTGTCTTAGCACATTCACACATGCTATTCTAGAGCCTATGGGTATGGTGACTTTGGACTTCTGAACACTGAGATAATAAATTTCTGTGGTTTTAAGCCACCAAGTTAGTGATATTTGTTATGACAGCCTGTGGAAATTAATACAAAGGATAACACTTTTAAAAATAAATAGGAGATTTATCTAAGTCATAAAATGATAATTTAAACACAGACCCAATAATTTCTTCTTGGGCACTATGTTTATGCCAGGCTTGGAAGAAGTCATTAAAACCATTAATATGTCATCTAGAAAAAAAGGCATTTTCTCCCAGAGTTTATATATGTTGCTGAGAGTCTTCTTGGGAACAATCTTATTAACATATCAGAAATCCAGTTGTGCTCATATATAGGTATAAGTTTCCCTTTGAAGATTTATCAACTGGCTAAAGTTCATCAATGAAAATCAAATTAATGGTTTTTGCTTAAAATAATACCACCTTTCCTGGGCAAATAGATGAAGTATTTCATTCTTTTCAGAAGGAACTTAGTTTTTATAGTAACAAAAAACAGCACTTAGCTTTGGCAATAAATAAGCTATTACAAACACTATCAATTTTGCAGAACCTCATTGTATTAAAATCAGTTATTAAAATAACACACTGGGTATTGACTTACTTTTATAAGTGTATCAAACTGATTTACCACTAGTATGAATGGGCCTTAGTCAGGTGACAGTGCATTTTGTGTGCGTGATTTACAAATATATGCTTCATTTTCATACAAATTTTATTAAATTATTCCACCAGTGGGAGATTCACTATTTGGTGAGCATTTTACTCTTAATATGTCTCTTAGGGAGTTTAGGAGGAGCATTCATTCCCATGTTGATTGGGATAAATTGGTTCTTGTCACTCTTTCTCACCTCCTCTCTAGACTTCTGAATACTAAATGGCTTCCTCTTGTTCTTAGAATGTGATACACAGTTTTGATTTGCATGTGTCTAATGATCAGTGATGATGAGCTTTTTTTCATATGTTTGTTGGCTGCATAAATGTCTTCTTTTGAGAAGTATCTGTTGATATCCTTTGCTCACTTTTTGATGGGGTTGTTTGTTTTCTTCTTGTAAATTTGTTTAAGTTCCTTGTAGATTCTGGAAATTAGACCTTTGTCAGATGGGTAGATTGCAAAATTTTCTCCCATTTTATAGGTTGCCTGTTCACTCTGATGCTAGTTTCTTCTGCTGTGCATGCAAAAGCTGTTTAGTTTAATTAGATCCCATTTGTCAATTTTGGCTTTTGTTGCAATTGCTTTCGGTGTTTTAGTCATGAAGTCTTTGCCCTGGCTATGCCCTGAATGGAATGGCCTAGGTATTTTTCTAGAGTTTTTATGGTTTTGGGTTTTACATTTAAGTCTTTAATCCATCTTGAGTTAATTTTTGTATAAGGTGTAAGGAAGGGGTCCAGTTTCAGTTTTCTGCATATGTCTAGCCAGTTTTCCCAGTAAGAAAGAGTGTCAGGAAGGTCTACTTTACCTTTTGTTACTTATACAAGAAACTGATCTCAATTGGAGAAGGAATGTCCACATTTCTATCTTTTCCATAAATAAAGCCCAAGGCATTCCTACACAGTAAGGCATGCAGGAATTTCTTAGCTCTATTTATACTAATGCTCTTGAAGAACAAATACCCTGGTTAGGTAGGAAACAGGCTGTGCTGGAAACAAGCAGCTTGCTGTGGTGGAAAATGTGAAAAGTGAGGGCTCTTCTAACTGTCCCTAGAGTTCTGTCTTGCCTGCCCATCTTCCACACACTCAACCAAGCTTGCCCATGCTACCATTATAGCAATTATTGTACTGTATTTGTCTGCCTGTCTTTCTTGCCTCTAGCCAGTATACTCTTTGAGGACAGAATGATACTTATAATAGGCCTTGGTATCCTTAACACATTGCATGCTTCCTGGTTCACTGTGGGCATCCAGTTGCAATTTGTGAATAAATAAGCCTTTTGAGTCTGATAGACTTGACTTGTGTTAGCATTCTGGCTCAGTCATAAGTGGGATTTTGGGAAAGTTCCTTTATCTCTTGGGACAGTTATTTTTTTCATTTGTAAACTAGAGATAACTGTTTAAGTATGTTGCAAGATTGCTCACTTATCTTAACCAGGTATGGTAGATTGAATTATTAGTTTAATTTCTACATTCCTCCCTATACCCACACCTTTTGCTATATGACTTTGCATTTTCTCACTAGATGCACTCTCCTCCTCTTTACCTGGACTCAAGCATGTGGCTTGCTTTTGTCTGTGGGATGTTAGCTGATGTGACACACGCAGGGGCTTGAATGGTGCTTTGCCATTGTGCTGACATCTTGTACCAATGCCACTTCTATGAGAACTTCCCTTGGAAGGCATTGCTCCTTCAGTCTGAGCTCCATAATTAATACATCAATGCATACATGTGGAGTTGACTACAGCACAACATGCAGCAAGGACCTAAGCCCAGTCAGACCCATAGCTAGGAGCAGAGCCATTTTAACAACTGCAGAGTGAAGCAAAGTTGCCCCAGCTGACTGGCAAATTCGGAAGTGAGAATTAAATCCTTCTAGTCATATGCCACTGAGATTTTGTACTTTGCCATGCAGGAATAGTTAATTAATGTAACAAGGTCTCCCAGAAAATAGACAGACTGAGGCAAAAGCTTATGTAACACCTGTTTTAAATAAAAGGACAGAGTAAAGGAAGGAAATCCCAGGGAAACAGGAGTAAGGGAAAAAGGGCGATGAAGGAAGAAGCCAATATAAATAGGTGTTACCAAGCCTGCATCTACTTGGTGTACAGACAGTCTCATGGCACTGTCTCCTGAAAGGGCACGTGAATCGCTGCATCCTAGGGAAGTTTATGGAGATGGCAAGGAAAACAATTTATCTATTGTTTCCTAGTCTCCATGTTTGTTGCATGGGTATTAACTCTCTTTCACTTTGGAGTTGCTCATGTGTGTGGAGGAGGAAGTCTTTAACATTTTGTACTCCAGGCAGTAGGGACTCTGCATGATGAGAGGTGAGAGGTGTGCAGAGCATGAGGGGTGAGGAGCTCTGGGTGGTGTTGAGGTACAGTGAGCCTAGGTGGCTGGGAGGAGCTCCTGTGGAGATGGTCATAGAGGCAGCAGCTGGAGCAAAATAAAGGGCCAAGAGTCCCGGAGGCAGCTGATGCTTAGAGGCTCAAAGGCAACAGAGAAGAGGTGGCTGATCATGCTTTAATTACTGGTAGCTATTATTATTATTAATACACTTTAGGGGAACCTATTGAAATCTAGTTCAATTTTAAACACAGTTAATTAAGAAGCATATCTTTATTCGTTTTGCTATTTTCCAAAGTGAAAACTCTGATTTGGAACATTAGAAATCAGGGAGCACTGGTTAATTTTCATCCCTCTTCTTTCATTTTTACGTATTCCAATGCTTTGCCTTGCAACATCGTTAATACCTTATATTATTTTGTAAACACATGTCTAGGTAAGGTTACTGAAGAAGGTTCTGGAAGCATTTAATAAGTGGTGTAAAATCCTGATATTGGTATTGCAAAATGAAATAACTGATAAGGAAAGTAAGACTTTTGGGTGATGTTGGAAATCTAATCCTCTTTATTAATCTTGTAATTCCAGTAGAGGTGAGATTTGGGATAATGGTCTAAGGCGAAGAATTTTATAATGAGTTTGTCAAGAGCTCTAGTTTTAATGAATTTATAGCCAGATCTGTTAATGGAGTCATAATAACAACAGGGAATGTGATAATAAAATTAGGAAGAATCAAAAAATATTTGTGATAAAGAATAAATTGATAAGCAAAGATTCCTAGATTGAAGTTTCCTGCTGCTGTGGTAAATCTAATTTCTTGTTTCTTTCTCGCTGGCAGGGATTGATATAGAAGTGCTTGATAAGCAACACAGGTCTGAGCAGTATTGCTGTGGGGCTGATTCACTAAAAACCAGAACTTACATAAGCCTAGATTAAATGGGAAAAAATAAAGGAATTTAATAGCCAGATGGACCTTTAACCTATATTGCTGGTCACACACCAGTTTCTTAAAAATTCCACCCTGAACCAAGCTTGCAAACTGTTATTGAAAAAGCAAGGGGGGGCACAAGAGTGTTACATCTTGTATACCAAATGATAAAGATAATACTTATTTACTGACATTTATGGATAATATAATCCTTATAGTGTTTAAATTAAATGTTAAAGTTAATCCTCTTTACATAGTAAACTTCATCAGAATTTGGATGAGAGGACTAAAGCAAAGTCTTGGGTACTAAATTAATGTCATTTTCTAGAATTAAAAAAAATGAATAACCTAGAAAAGGAAGCTGAACTTTTCATGGGACACATGCTTCGGGGGCTTATTTTGAATAGAAATTCTTTGTGAGCATCTACATAAGAAAGAGGCATATAAAGGGAACTTTTTTTTCCATGCTGAAAACGATAGATATTTACATTTACTTGAATCTTTTTTTTTTTTTTTTGGCAGAGGTCTTAAAATGCCTTTTGCTTTTGTGTTTATTCTGACTCATCAGTAATTCCACTAATAATTTAAGTTCTGGTAAGGCATGGATTCCAAAGCTCTTAGAAGTCAACTTGTAAAGAGCTGGTGCTTAAAAGTAGCTGATTAGATGGCAGTACAAGGTGGAGAAGAGGGAATGATCCTGAGGTCAGCAACTCCCCTTGTGAAAATGTCATAGTGATGTGGAAAAAAACCTGGGCATCCTCCCTTTTCTCCCTTCGAGTAAGCAGTAGCTTGGGGGCGGGGGCTGTGTGTTGGGGGTGCTGCTCATGTGGGCTTCCAGGAGCTGAGGCTGGATGTGTGGGAGCCATTGTTCTGAGGCTGTAGGGTATGAAGCCATGGGACACAGGGGTCAAGGGTGGAACAGGAAGTAAAGGAACTGGTAAAGCCTCTAGCCTAGAGAGTTGGCAGAGAATGAAAACAGAACTGGAGAGAATTGGTGGGTGTGGATTAGACAACAGGCAAAGCTGATTGAACGGGTTTGGGAGGTGAGGGCTTGAAAGCAATTTTTCAGAGGCTATATGACTGTGGCTGAACCTGCTTCAGACAGTCAGGCCCTCCTGTCAAGCAGAGTTGACACTCTGCTTGACTGCATAGTACCATGTGCTTCCTCACTGCTTTCCCTTTCTCTGGATTATCCATATAGGCTTGAAAGAGAAGGGTGAAGATGGTTAATCAGAAAAAGACTCCTGGCTTACAAATCTGCAACGTAGCTCATTGACAGCTGATCAGGACATGTGCATTGGGAAAACTGTGCTTTCAGTATAGCAGAAATAAACACTTTGAAATAAAGGCAGAAAAAAAAAGAGATCATGCAAGTTTTCACATTCAAACTATAAAGCTTACAATTTTTATGCAGTTTTTTTCCAAGCCCGTTTGTGCTCTTTTCAATACTTGCTCTGAGAGAAGAAACCCCCTTCAGTTTGGTGACCCATGGTACTCTGGTTAGGAGATGTGTGCTGTGAGAGAAGCAAGGAGGGCGGAATGTCAGTACAACTGTGACCATGACTGTGACCATGATAGCCACTGTGAACACTGCCAATGCCCATGCTACTATTAGGAACAGGGCCTTGTTGGAGGGAAACTACCTCCGTTTTTAAGAATGTATATGTTTAAGGGCATTTCATTGTAGAACAAAAATAGATTGGTGTGAATCTGAGACATTAAATACCTTAAAAATTTCTTACATCACTTGAAATTTGTTTTCTTCCTTTTTGGGTCATTTTCGAGGCTTATGGACATAGGGGTGTGACTCAAACACATAAAAAGCTATATGGCTTGGGCCCTGGTCATCAGAACAGATGCCAGCTGCACTGTTTCAGCAGGGCCCAGGAACACCCTGCCCTGCCTGGCATCACTTCTGCAGCTACATAATAGGAGTGGGGACATCAGGAGACCCCGGGGAGGCATCAAGGTGGCTAGCTCAATGGGGTCACATTGTGGGAGCTCAGAGATTCAGCTATTTACTGGCCAATATAGAAGTATTTACATTTTGTAGCAAAAGGTTGGCCCCACAAGCTGAGTAGCAGTTCTGCTTATGAAAATGACTTGCTTATCCTCAGCCTTTGTCACTCTAATGACATCCATCATCTCTTCAGAATTGCACATATCCAGACTGTTGATGTCCCCAATTCCACAAGAAGGGCTCTTTCTGTTGGCTTCTAAATAATAAATTTCCCGTACATCTTTCCCACAAGTGTTTATACTAAGATGTCTACTCAAAGTGTGGCTCAGAGAGCTCTAAATGTCTTACTTGACAGCTTTGGATCAGTCATGTTAACTCCTCATATTCCATGGACACTTGAAAATCTAACATCCAAATGTACTGATTTCTTCATTTGTTAGATATGAAAGACACTTTTATGTCTAGCCGGGAGCAGCGGCTCATGCCTGTAATCCCAGCACTTTGGGAGGCTGAGGCGGGCAGATCACATGAGGTCAGGAGTTTGAGACCAACCTGGCCAACATGGTGAAACCCCATCTCTACTAAAAATACAAAAATTAAACGGATGTGGTGGCGAGTGCCTGTAATCCCAGCTACTTGGGAGGCTGAGGTAGGAGAATGGCTTGAACCCAGGAAGCAGAGGTTGCAGTGAGCCGAGAATGCACCACTGCACTGCAACCTGGGCGACAAAGTAAGACTGTCTCAAAAAATAAATAAATAAATAAAATAAAATAAATAAATAAATATTAAATAAATAAATTTAAAAAAAGACACTTTTCAAATTCAAACTCTTCTAACAAAGTCTCACTCTCTACTGAATGGCTTATATGAGGAGCTGAGAGAGTGCTAACTACCAACATGTGTTTTAGTTGAAACATATTTGCTAATGTAAACAACTTATGCCTGCCTGTGGCACCCAAGAAGGTCACATGAGGCTTGCATGATACTTGGAGAATGCTGCTCTCACAAAGATTAATACATGTAAATCTGTAACTCATATTTCTGTGCTCACATGTGTCTCACACAATTAAAGAGAAAGGGGACTTATTTACATCAGGTCAGCACTCTGAACACTCCAGCATTTGATCAATAGAAAAGAAGGGAAAAAAATCAATGAAAAATGAAGGGAAACTGAAGAAAAAGTGAATTAAGTGAATTCCCCCCCCCCTTCTTTTAGTTTGGATTTATTTGCTGTGGCTTTTATTTTTTCAAATGCAAGGTATGTTTCTCAAGTAGCTTTTTTAATTTCAGAGAATAAAATGGCTTTGAAGCTGTTTTCAGTGTTTAGGTAGAGGATAGCTCTTTGACAAAATATTGTAAGGCAGTGGTTCTCAAACTTGAACAAGCGCCAGAATCACCTGGCGGCTTCTTAAAATAAAGCTTGCTAGGCCCCACCCCCAGAGATTTTGATTCAGTAGATCTGGGATGGGGCCTGAAGATCTGCATCTCTACCAAGTTCCCAGATAATGCTGATGCTACTGGTCTCCAGGTTTACACTTTGAGAACCACTGTAAGGCAGGGGTTATTAACCTCTGATGCACAGGAAATGATTCTGTGGGAGCTTTTAAGCACTCTCCAAGCTGGGGTTCCATCCTTAGAGTTTCTGATTTAATTAGCCTGTAGAGGGTTCTAGGGAATTGGTAATGCTTAAAAACTCTCCAGGTGATTCTAATGTTCAGCCGGTGTTAAGAAACATGGCCTAAAGATCAATGACTAGTATGGGATTTGTTATTGGTTGATATTTGGCTGAATATTAAATGATTTTGAATCTAGGAGTAACTTCAGAATTTGATGGATGCCAAACCTATTTAAAAAATAAGTGTTAACACATTAATATCAGAATTAACAGCTACTTTAAAATAATGACAAACTTTAATTTCCCCTTATTCGGATATGGGGGAGGAGAGAAGGGTTGAGGCAGGGGAGTCTTACCTCACTTTCTTTACAGCATCCCCTTCTTCAGTTGTCTGAACCTTCTTCCTTTTGTCCAACCTTTTGTTCAAAGGTCAGTTGGCTGATTGCTGGAGCTGTTCTCCAGAAAAATAGGTGGTTTAAACAGAAAAAGCTCTGAGAATGGCCACAAAGGGTTTGAGGCCACCTCCCAGAGCTGGAGAGATGTATTTTACAGAGTGCTGGCCTGGGAGTCAAATAATCAGCTTTCCGATTCTTATTACTTTCTCAGTAATAAGAATAGCTCGTAATCTTTTATTTCCCGGTAACAAGATAGCTCTGCAATCTTGGGAAAATCACTGAATCATGCTAAACTTCACTTTTCTTTAACTATGACATGGGGACAACATCTACCTCCTGTAAGTTTATTTCAAGGATTAAATAAGATGTTGGGGATGAGACTTTGATTATCTTGTTCACCGCTGATACCAGAGCTCCTGGGACAACACCAACATGAAGAAGGCATTTGGATATTGGTCAAATTAAAACAAAATTTGTAAACTGTAAAGTACCAAAGGAAGACGGCCATTACCCTGAGTGAGTGTGCTTTCTAGCCTCAAGCTCTCTCTGCACTTCCCACACACTTTGGCCTATATCCTTCCTTGGACTCTCTGCAGCTCTGCAGACATAGAGTGTTTACAACCAGACAAGGAAAGCAAAAGTTGATATGACTCCATTCTTCTTTGTAGGAGTAAACATCTGATCATTATCACATTTCATTTCTAAAATATTCTTTCAATAAAGAATGCAAAATATAGTCTTGCTGATGATATTCTTCTCAGTATTACTTTTTTAGAACTTCAGAAGGAATTATGTCAGTTGAGAAAGAACTGTTGGCTGGAGTCAGGCATTGAAGTCCTGGGTTCTATTTATTCCTAACAGTACTGTGGTACCTCATGCTTTATAAATAACCTTTATTGACTTAACTTTGGCATGCCTCAGGTCACTGATTAAAATTATGCCAAAATAGTATCTTTCTCTCTTCTAGGAATACATTTCTCTGTTTGGTTATACACTTATACTGATACAGTAGAACCAGTCCAACTGAATAAATTAGGATGGGTTAGGGATATGTCATTTGTCAAATTACATGATTGTAAAAGTGGAAGGCTGCCAGATTTGGCTGGAACAGCAATAACTTTCCTATGCTTGGCAAAGGATCTGAATATTTGGTTGAACCAATTTTACCATGGCACATGAAGTTCCTTGGTTAGTAAATGCTTGTATTATATTAGAGCCAAGAGGATGGACACATACATTGAATTGAAACATAGGGAAAATCTTAGTTATCATCTTACTGATAAACTCAGTTATATGAGTTATGTGTATGTGTTGATTCCTTTGTGCAAAGGTGACATGTCCGTCTAACCCCTTTATATTTGCTGAATAGTCAATAATTATATCATAGCTACTTAACTTTTTCAGAGTATTTATTTTTGAATAGATAGATAGTACATTTTTATTATTACATAGATATTGCTATGACATGGTATTTTGATGTAAACATGCTCTAAAAACATAACTTTGAAGGAAAATCCAAGATTTACGAAATTATTAGAGAGTTCTAGCTCTCCCAAATCAGGGAATCTCAAAGAAAGCGCCTTTCTTTTACCCTCACCCCCTGGCCTGGATTTCACAGGCAACAGCTTTTTTGCAGTTGTAAAGTTAGTCTTCAAATATAAACCGAGATCCTGGGCTTCATTACTGTTGTTGGCCAGAAAACTAGAGTCAGTGTTATCTCTAAGTTTGTGAAATTCAGAAAAAACAGCTCTGTGGTGGCAGGGCTAGAATTTTATAGCCTGGGTAAGGAATGCCATTGAAGTTGTCAGACTCATAAACTTAAAATGTTTAGATCTTTTGGAGGGAGGGAGCATGGTGTGATGGTGGAAGCAAAGAACTCCAAGTCTTCAGGACAATGTTTTCTTCCCAAGACTCATACATTCTCATACATTTTTACAACTTCAGACCAGTATCTTCCTGCCTCAGTTTCTCCACCTACACAATAGAATGATTGTGAGAATTAACATAGATTTGCTTGAGATCACAGTTTAGAGGCCATTTTCTCTTGGGAAACCTTTTTTAAACGTATGATTTTTTTTTGTTGTTTGGTGCCTGATTTTTTGAAAACCCACCCTCTCTTTTCCTCTTCCCCCTCCCACTTTCCCACCCTCCCCTAAAATCCTATGCTTGCTTACCACTTGGCTTTATGTTTGCCTATTTACTTCTCTTTCCGCTATACCTCCCCTGTCTCCATTCCCCCAGATTATAAATTCTGGTCTAAAACTAGATTTCCACTCTTATAACTGCAATGTCTAGCCTTGGGTCTAGATATAGAACACTCAATAAATGTTTACTGTCAGAATAAGAGAATAAAAGAACAGATATTCTTCTTAGTGCTCAAGGACAAGTCTATATAATTGTTGCAAGATTAATTTTTTTCACTTGTATATTTATGAGTGGGTGGCAAGTCATATAGCCTTATTAGCATGGCTCAAGAAGAAAAGAGGTCATGTTGGCGAATGATTCTTAACAGCCAAAATGATTCATGGAGGTATGTATGCTTGGCACACATTTGCTGCTGCAGTGATGGGCAGGGCACAGCTGCCATGGGAACTGTTGGACTGATAGCCTATACCCGCGAAAGGAAGGGAAGCTCTTTTCTGCTCAACATTCAGACAGGGACACACCATATGACTATAAAGTGATTGGACAACCGAGACCACTTTCAGTCAATTGAGCTAGCCAGTCAACAATGCTAACATTTACTGAGCACTTCTTATAGCCAGACACTTTTCTAAGCACTTATATGATTAAGTTAATTAATTATCAGACTAGAGATTATTGTGATTCCCATTTTAGAGATTTTTAAGCCACAAAGAAGTGAGGTCAATTGCCTAGGGTCACATAATCAGAAAATGGAGGAGGCAGTCTTCAAACCCAGGCAGTCAGGCTCTGGCACCTGTAAACGCGCAACCATTATACATCTGCCTTTGGGGAGCGGGCTGGCTGTACTCCCAACTAAGCAGATCATAGGGCCAGTTGTTACATCAATCAGTCAACGAAGCAATCAGTCAATACTTTAGACTACAGCTTGGTGCTGCAGGGGTCATCAAAGCTGTAGATGTCAAGGCCCTGCCCTGAGAGCCCTGCAGTCATGCAAGGCAGGCACAGTCTTAGAAAACATTTTAAGACAGTGCATAATTATGCGTTTATTTGCATGGTGCAGTGAGTGCCATCATGCCCAGATACTGAGAATCATTCCTGCCCTCCTGGAGGTGAGTTCTGAGAAAAATGGCATTCTCTGACTTGCATGTATGGCTCAGCTAAAATTATCAGAATTGCTGACCACCTTAGGCATCCCTTCTGTTTCTTTGAGGAAAAAGGATTCAGGCAGGGCCAGCTGGATCTCTCCTGAGGTAGAGGAAGATTTTTGTATAACTAAGAAAAGGATCAAAATGATAATGATATAATAATAATAATGACAGTGAAAGTTAACGTTTATTGGACATGTGTGCACTTATGTTCTAATACATACCTACTCATTTCCTCTCTCTATAATTATTCATTTCCTTCTCACAATAATGATACAAGGTATGTACTACTTTTTTTTTTGTATTTTACAAATGACAAAATGAAGACACAGAAAGATAAAGCCACTTTGCTAGTAAAAGGCAAAGCCTAGGCTTCTTTTTTTTTTCTTAACAATTGTTAAGGTTCTTACTCTATGCCAGAGACTGTTTTGAACACTTTCTATATATTAACACGTAAGATCCTCATAGCAGGTCCATTTCACAGATTGGGAAACTGAGGTAGAGTAAGGTTAAGTACATTGTCAAGAGAACACACTAACAGTTGTAACAAGCCGTCTGTTTGATCTTAAGACCTGATGTATTCATTTGGCTCTACGGCCTCTGCTTGACTTTCTCTCAATGCTTACCCAAGACTGCCAGGGTTCTGTTATCTAAAAAATGACATCAATAACATTAATACCTATCTTATAGGATTGTTTTGAGGATTACGTGTGACAGTTTATGTGAAGCACTTTGCATAGGGCTCAACACATTGTAAAGGTTTAATACGTGTTAATTTAGAATGCTCCTAGCGTTCACAAATTTTTACTTCTTTTGGAATTAGAATTAAGTTCAAACATTTATTTTGCACTTATTAGCTGGGTAGCTTGGGCAATGTACTTAACTTTTCTGTTACTCAGTGTAAAATGGAGGAGATAATAGTATCTTTCTCAGAGGATTGTTGTGAAGATGAAATGAGACAATGCATTTAAAGAGCTGAGCTCTGTGGGTCGATTAATGTTTGCATCTGTTATTAGGAGAAGCAAGGGAATGGAGTCGGGAGGGACACAAAGAGCGTTTATTATGAACTTCATGGTGTCATTAAATATGGATGACTCAGTGGGCATATTCAAGAGTGGGGGCAAGAGAGCAGTTTGCCAGGATGACCTGACCTCCTACAGGCATCTTGCACCATTCTGGAGAGTCCGGCTTAGAGCCAGGCAGCCCTGCGTTCTACGCGACACTCCCCGTGGCCTGGGCAAATTATTTAATTGCTCTAAGCCTCTGATTCCTCATCTGTGCAATGGGGATAATGTTACCGCCCTCTAGGGTTGTCGTGAGGATTAACTGAGATATTGTATGTAATTCACTTGGCACAGTGCCTGGCAAATAATCAACTCCCAGTAAAAGGTAACTATCAGTGTTACTAAAAGTTGTCATGGAGGGCGCAAAACACAGCCTCATGACTTGCACAATCATGTAGCCATTTCTGACTAATAGAAGGACTACTCCCATGTTCTTAAGGATTTTTACTGTGAGGTTATGCCATTCGCTATTCCTGCTACAGTCTTGGCCTTGTAGTCACAGGGTCAGGGGAACTTGAGAACTGGGGATATACTTCGTAGAGTAGAACAAGATTTTTGAGATAGTTAAATTTAAATGTTTCCTTTAATAAATGAGAATAATGAGATCAGCTGCTCATTATTTAAAGGACTTGCTCAAGGTCAGACAGCTGAGTTGTAGTCAGCAGGACCAGAACCCATGTCTCTTGGTTCTCACACTTAAAAATTTCCATGGGCTTAAGAAGTAGATTTCCTAAGTCATGTCAATTGTATATTGCTGTGGTGAGTGGTGCTATATATGCAGCCCTAATCACTTAAAAGGGTTAATATGCTGACTGAGGCATTGAGGAGAATCTGATTTAAGGAGTTTTTATTGATGAAGGATTCATAATCGCTGGAATGAAACTTTTATGTGTATGCATGCTCGTTTAACAGGAACATGCAGAACAGGAGTAAACACCTCATTCAAGGTATGTAAGAGACATGAAATATATCACTTGAAATTACTTAACAAAATGCTTCTACATGGGAAGTCTGCATCTTGCTTTCTATTATTTTTAATTCATAGGTTTTATTAATTAGGTAAATAATTCTTCCTATTTTAAAAATCATAATTTAAAAAAGAAGAATTGAGTGGATGATGTATTAGTTATCTGGATTAAAGAGGTATCATCTACCAGACAATTGCTAAATCTAGAATTTGTTTCTTGTTTGAAATAAGTCTCAGTTTTTACATCAATATTACAATCATATGCCTCTTAATGTTTTGATCAATAACAGACCGCATGTACGATGGTGGAACCATAAGATTATAATGGAACTGAAAAATTCCTATGGCCTAGTGATGTTGTAGTCACAGTAATGCCATAGCAGAAGGCATTACTCATTTCGTTTGTGGTGATACTGGTGTAAACAAGCCTGCTGCACTGCCAGTCATATAAAAGTATGGCACATACAATTATGTATAGTTCATAATACTTGATCATGATAACAAATGACTGTTACTGGTTTATATATTTACTATACTATACTTTTTATCATTACTTTTGAGTTTACTCCTTCTACTTATAGAAAAAAAAGTTAATTGTAAAACAGCCTTAGGCAGGTCTTTCAGGAAGTATTCCAGAAGAAGGCATTGTTATCCTAGGAGATGACAGCTCCGTGCATGTTATTGCACCCAAAGAGCTTCCAGCGGCACGAGATTTGGAGATGGAAGATGGTGATATTGATGATCCTGACCCTGTGCAGGCCGAGACTAATATGTGTGTTTTTGTCTCAGTTTTCAATAAAAATTCTTAAAAAGTAAAAAACTCAAAATTTTAGCAATAGTAAAAGGTATATAGAATAAGGCTATAAAAATATTTTGTACAGCTTGTACACGTTTGTGTTTTAAGCTGTGTTATTACAAGAGTCAAAAAGTTAAAAAAAATTAAAAAGCTTTTCAAATAAAAAAGTTACAGTAAGCTAAGGATAATATATTATAGAAGAAAGAAATTTTAAAAATAGATTTAGTGTAACCTAAGTGTACAATGTTTATAAAGTCTAGCTTACAGAAATGTCCTAGGCCTTACCATTCCCCCACCACTCACTCCCTGACTCACCCAGAGCAACTTCTAGTCCCACAAACTCCATTCATGGTAAGTGCCCTCTACAGCTGTACCCTTTTTATCTGTATTTTTAGTGTATCTTTTCTATGTTTAGATATGTTTAGCTGCACAGATACTACCACTGTGTTATAATTTTGCCTATAGTATTCAGGACAGTAACATGCTGTACAGATTTGTAGCCTAGGAACAATAGGCTATACCATATAGCCTAGGTGTGTAGTAAGCTATATCACATAGGTTTGTGTAAGTACACTCTACAACGTTCTCACAATGACAAAATTGCCTAACGATGTATTTCTCAGAATGTTTCCCCACAGTTAAACAACAGATGACTGTATTAACAGTCAGGCCACAAAGTAATACTGTATATTACACAGTAAAAGAACTAGTAACATAGGGGAAGATAAGAAAAAGTTGTATTTTAAAGCCTATCTCAAAATTGCAGCCATGACCGTCAATGTCTTGTTAGAGTAATCCTTTATAGTTTAAATATCATAATTGTTTAGTTGACCAATATGTATTTTACACTCATAACCCAAAATATTCCTGTATTTAAAGGTAAAATCTGATGATTTGTACCATTGAGGAGTATGCAAAGAAGGAAAATCATCCTCCAAAATTAAAGTGGCTTAACAACATACAAATTTATTTTTCATTCAAATAAAAGAAAGATAGACATAGGCAGTAGAGAGAGTAGCTCCAAGGTGCCATCGGGGGCCCTAACTCCTGTCATCAGTCTTATCACCTGCTTGGAGACTGGGAGCTGTTTGTTAGAACCTGTTTCTCCTCTTCTTCTGTGAGTAATAAAAAGAACTGTAGCTGAGATGGGGCTATCCAATTAGGAATTCATTTCCCACGGTCTCCCTTGCAGCTGGATGTTGCTGTGCCATGGAACCTTTACCAATGGGATGTGAACAGCAATGATGTGGGCAGCCTCCTCCTCACCTTCCTAAGAGATTTCTGGTTCTGGCCTTCCATTTTAGCTTTAACTGGATGATGACAGCTGATAGTTTAGAAGCTACACAACAAAGATGCAGAGTTATCAAGAGCCGCCGTCCTTGAATAGCTGGAGCAAAACTGCCCATTGCCCAGAACGCTTACTGTGACCTGTAACGCAAGAGAGAAGTAATCTGTTTTCCAACTCATCAAGTCTAGACTGGCTTTACTGTAGCACCATAGCCTATCTTCACTAAGAGCATCCTATGTATGACTTATATCCTCAAAGTTGCTTTGTGGTCCAAGATGGCTGCTTGAGCCACCTGTGTGTGACAGCACCAGTCATCAGACCCATGCTGCAGGTCAGGAGGAAGGAGGAAGAAGGAATCTGAGCTCTCTCATCTGAGTGTTGTCTTTCAAACAGCCTTGCTGGAAATCATCCACTTAACCTTTCATTGCGTAGAACTTTGTCACTTGGTCACATCTAGCCAAAAGAAGACTGAGAAATGCAATCTTTTAGTTTAGGGGGTAACATGCCCAGTTAAAAGTCAGAGTTCTGCTCTGAAGAAGAATATCAAGGGAAAGCAGTTTCCAGTCTGCTGCAGATGGCTTTTTCATTTTCCAGTGAAAAGGCAAAAGATAGAGGTTCTAATCACTTCCAGCAATTGTCTTAATTATTTTACTCCAAAAAATATAAATGAGAAATAGAATTATCCTTCTTATTAGAAACTATGCTGTTCATGGTGATGCCATGCATGTGTTTGTGTGTATGTGTGTGTGTGTGTGTGTGTGTGTGTGTGTGTGTGTGTAAGATAGTATATGCATTTGGAGGAAGGGAGATGGTGGGGTTTGGCACTGGTGATAAAGCTGACAGGGCTTGTGCTCTAGGATGGTGCTTTCTACCCTAAGGGGAAAATACAGTTCCTCTAGGATTCAGAGAATGTCATCTTTCTCCCAGAGCTGGAGATGTTGCAGATGTTGCAGCTTACCCTTGGGACATGGCCTGACAAGGGTTCTTACCCAATTGATGAAATATGTTTCTGGATGAGTGTTTGTAATGTCACATCATAGAGGAGTTTCTCGAGGAGATTCTCTCTTCTTCTGCAGTTTATATTGCTAAACCCTCAAATAAATTCAGTTTAGGGATTTTCTAACCAGTTTCCAGACCCATATTTAACGTTGCCTTATGCAAGATGTTTGGCAGCACCCTTTCCATGTAACATAACTACTGGATGGTATGTATACATGCTCTGGGCAGTGGTCAGAACTTCACATTTCCTGTTGCATGAAATGCTGTTTCTGATATCTTTGCTGAGAGTAGTACTCATCCAAATAAACTGCATTCAAACATTCAACCTAACTTTGATTAGTACTGGGTATGATTTATTTTAACCTCAGGTTTAGTGTCCCTTTCTTTTATTAATGTAGTGATTGCTGAGGATAGGTAACTATCCTAAGTAGGAGAGAGAACTGAGAAATGTGCCCATAATAATCACTTTCAAACTATCATTAAAACAGACAATAGCTCTTTCATCATTTTTCATATCTAAAGGATTAAAATGATACAATATTCTTACCATGCCAAAAAGTACACAATTATTTAGAGAGCAGAGATCACATGTTTCTCATGAACCAATATTTCCCCATTGAATGGTAATGTTTCTCCTAGCAACAAATGACTTCTTATACTTAATATTAGGGCAAGTGCTTGCTACAAAATATCAGCAATATATTCATGAGGTGAATCACTTTGGAACAGTCTTTTAAGCAATTTCTGAGCTTGTGGCTTGCCCTCTTTGGAGTGGCCAGTGACTTAGTCCCTCAAAAAATGAGGATGCAGTTCAGGTAGAACAGGAGCCCTGAAATTATAGCAAAGTGCTAGAAAGTATTAATAGTTGGAGTTGAGTTGAGGAGACAAGAGGAAGGCTTGTCACAAATGACTTTTTAGAGTTGGGTCTGTGGCAGAAACAGCCAGTTGTCCCCTGGTATCTCCTCTCTCCTGTTTCTATGGAAGCAGAATGTTTAGTTGGGCCTCTTGTGCAACTAGGTGTGTACATATGATGGAATTCTAGCCAATAAGATATTAACAAGGTTGCTGTGTGCAACTTCTAGATTGTGTTCTCAAAGGGAGAGGATGCACCTTTCTGTTCTCTTCTTGTCTCTGCTGACTGGAATGTGTTAGGAGAACTGGAGCTGAGGCAGCCCTGATTGAGCAACAAGCTAGAAGGAGTCCAGGATCCTGGCACCACAGAACTGCTGCACTTGCATGGCTTCTGGGACTGCACTTGAGAGAGAAATACACTTCTATTTTGTTCAAGACACTGCTATTTCAGGTCCGTCTATTACAAAATCCAAACTGATATACCACAAATACAGGGGGCAGAGTCCTTCCATTGGGTCAGTCTCCAAGCCTGTTGGTCCAGCACCACATGTGATTAACTTCTGGGATAATGGGACTCACTTTATCATCATCATCACCACCAGATACTTCCAGCTGGGGAGGCATCCCTTCTCGTTCAGTTGTAGGTCCAAACTGAATCCTAGCCTCCACCCATATTTTTCTGCTGCTAACCAGGTAAAAACTTTCCTGCATATTTGGAGGCTGTTATTGACTGACAAAATTCATATTAAAAGCCAATCTCCATTGTGATGGTATTAGGAGGTGGTGCCTTTAGGGGGTGATTAGGTCGTGAGGAATCCACAATCATGGATGGGATTAGTGCCCTTATAAAAGAGGTTAAAGAAAGCTGCCTTGTTTTTTCTGCCATCTGAAGACACAAAAGTCACCATCTATGAGGGATGGGTCCTCACCAGACCTGGCATCTGCCGGCACCTTGATCTTGCACTTCCCAGTCTCTTGAACTGTTAGAAATACATATCTGTTGTTTCCAAATTACTCAGTCAAAGGTATTTTGCTTTAGCAGCCCAAATAGATTAAAACAGAGGGAATGAGTAGATTTACAAGATAAATATTTTAAGTATTGAGTAGATTTCACAAGACTGATTTTTCCTGTCCACAATCCCTTGAGCCTCCTTCAGACTTCAGTAGAAAGTACTGACCTCCAAAATCTCGAAATCTTCAAAGACGATGCTCTGCTCCCCCTGTCACTTTTTAAAGTTTATTCTTTCTCAACCTGAGATCTTGCATAGCAAAGAACCTATTCTAGATATTTAGTGGGGTATTGGAAGCATTAGAAATCAAACTTATTTGCATCATATTTATGTGATTCAATCACATTTATCTGATTTATCTAACTGGAAGCCCTTGTTTTTGTATTTAGATTTTAATCTCTCTGCTTTGTTTCTTCATACAGTGAAGTGTCAGAGGCAACATGTTGGTAGAAGAGCTCTGGTCAGGAGTCAGGAAACTGGAGAATCCATCCTGGGTGTGCTGTTTACCAGCATGGCTGTGCCGTTTACCAGCATGGCTCTCTGACCCTCAATTTTCCCAGTCAAGTTGAGATTTTAATATTTTCCCTCAGTGCCTCAATTTACTGTTCTGTGATTAACCCTTCAGTGCATGGAAATAATGAGAAAAAAAGTGCCTTGAAGATCATTAAATCTTATGTCACCGTAGGTTAGAAGGAGTCTCCATGAATTTGCACTGGCAGTCTTCTGGTGAAGTTGGATTGTTAATTCTCAGTCACGAATGTGAACTTGCGTTCCTGCCAACAGATGCTCTCAGCAAGTTTCTCAATAATTTATACACTTGTACCCTTTTCTCTAGACAACTGCCTCCCCGCTTTCCCCCCTAAATAGCTATCTAGATATCTAGATAATTTCTTTTAAGTTACCTTTAGTTTTGTCTATAGAAGATGATTTTACAGATTCAGGTCTTAAGACATATCAGTGTTTACCCAATGGCACATAAGAAATGTTTTGGTCATTTCTGGATTTAAGTATAGTTACTCTCCTTTGAAGGCAAACACATGTTCCCCTTGGATAAAGGAGTTGGTGTTGGTTGCTGCTTCCTTTTTGCTTCCTCACTTTCTATTTTCCTTTTTCATAGCACTTGCTACCCAGTATTGTCATAATGGGGTCACAGTGAAGAGCAGCAGGGACTGAGTCTCACTAACTGTTGCACCCCAGGGCTTGGCACCATGCCAGGCATATAGCAGTTTCTCATTCCATACATGTTGAATGAATGAACGAGCAAGTGTGAAGGATAAATTTTCTATCTGGGACAGGCAGTGTGGCAGTAATACAGTACAGATTAGTGTTCAGATTGGCTGGTGATTGAATGGAACTGAGTCAGTCTTGCCTGTGTCACTGAAACTGAGACCTCAGAAGTTTAGCTTGATAGAATAGACATGGGTTAGAGGAAAAAGTTACTGATGTTGGAGCAGGGAATACAGCATGGAAAACAGAAGTAAATGTCTGTGGAAAGGAGCTGGGGAGCTTGAAACAGGTCTGGTGCTGTGTCAAGCTTACTGCTGCAGCTCTGGGAAATATCCTGTTCAGAACTATACACTTCAGGCTCTGTAAATAAATCACTGAGAATTATTTATTCTGCTGTGTCTTTAGGCTTTTTTTTTTTTTTTGCCATCATATAGGAAGAGTGGATTCCTTTAGAATATGACATTCATATCTTTCTCTTCTCAGGCATTTGAACAAGTAATCATCTATCTCAAAAGCATTACTGGTTTTTTTTTTAGCCAGACAAAACTTAAAATATCTTATCTATTACAAATTGCTTTCAGGATAATAATGTTGTTCTGTAACTTTATCTGATGACTCTTCACAGTAGGTAGACAAAGAATTTTTACATGTCAGGTCATTTAAAAAACCCCTCCCGAGTAGGGATCTCTGTAGGTACATAAAAGTAAACAATTAAGGGAAATTCTCATTAAGAATAAAGTCTAATAGAATTAGAGAGAACCTACTTTTTGCTACTTTAATTCCATGCTCCCCTCCCCCAGCTTCAACAATGTCACCAGGTTGAGAAACAGAAGGAGAAAAAGATTAATCATTAGTAAAAACACCCCCTTTTGCCCCTCCCCCTGGCCTCCTGAAATTTGAGTGAGTCAAAAATATGTAACATTTAATCAGAAGAGTTGATTTTTTCCCATTCACATACAATCCCCCCTTCCTCTCTCTCTCTTTCCTTTTGAAGGGGGAAGGTGATTTTTTTGGCTTCACTCACGTCTAGTCAACCTTTATCCTCTCCCTTCTCCCTTTTCAATCTCTAGGGTGTATTTTGGAGAAAACCTTCCCCTACCCCCCTTTCTGGCATTCATTATTTTCTTTACTTTTAGATGCTAATGGTTTCAAAAGCAATCTCAACACATGACTCAGTTATTTTAGAAAGGACTGTACTATGTCTTTTTAGATCCTTTTCAGGCCTCACACGCAAACTTCCAAATGTAGGCTAAGGATGTGTTCCTTTCTTTATATGTTTTCCTGCACCATTTTTTCAGTAGTTGGTTAGCTGGCCAAAAACCTTTATTCTAATAAGAGTATCAAAGTGGCTTTCTCCCCATCCCTTACTCCCTCCTTTTCTTTGTTCCTTCCTTTCCTTTTTTCTTCCCTCCCTTTCTCTCTTTCTTCTTGCTTCTCTGGTTTTACTCTCTTCCCCACTTAGATTCTCAGAACTTGGATTAGGTATTAAGAATAAAAAAAAAATGATAAGATAAAATCCCAGCCCTCGGGGAACTCACAATTATCGGTTAACTGCGAATTCCCTTGCAGTGGAACAAGTGTCCTAAAAGAAGGGTGGAATGGTGTCTGGGAAGGAAGACCAGAGAAAGCCCTACTGCCGGAGGTGGAAATGGGAAGGACCCTAAAGGAGGAAGAAGCATGCAGATTTTACAGGGGTGGGATGGGACAGACAGGCACATAGAGGAAAGAGCAGATTCAGAGATAAAAAGAAATGAGAAGTTTAGGGCAATGCAGACTGGAATAAATATGGAGATGAGTCAGAGATGAGACCAGAAAGGTCTTGAAAGGCCTGCTTAGGGTTTAGACTTTCGACTGTAGGCACTGGAGCCGTTGATGATTTTGTGGAATAGAGGGATCTGCCTGGATGGAGTTAGAACAGAGGGGAGCAGGGAAGAGAAGAAACATAGGAGGACAAAATAAAAATATTGTGATAGTCTAGGTAAACAATTATAAAGGACTGAACTAAGGCAATGGGCAGAGGCTGAAACTGAGGAGACGAACCTGAGGCCTATTTGGAGGTGCACTGGACAGGACATAATGGATGATTAGAGATGGAGTCGAGGGAGGGGGACGAGTCTCCAAGTCTAGCCAGCTTTCTGTTTCCTGACCTGGTGCTGTTCATTGAGATACGTAACACTGAAGTGGGAGAGGTTTTGAGGGAGGAAAGATGATGAATTCTTGGCACTAATTCAGACTGTATCATTAAGCTAACGAACCATCTTGCCAGTAGAAGCTGTTGCTAGAAAGAAGAACCAGGAAATGCGGTTACATCAACACAGCTCTTCTGATATATCAGTAGGAAGAAACTTCAGAACTCTAATTGAAAATACATGGATTAGAAATCAAATAAGTGATTTTTTTTTGAAAAAAATTGCAAAATACATATATAGCTAGTACTTTGCATGAAGGTGAAAATATTGATTAGGCATTAGGGTTAAAATAACATTAAGGATGAATTTTATTAGTATATTTCTAAAACATTTCTGGGAGACTAGGGAACTCTATACCATACCTCCTCTAAATTAAACTGTATATTATATGCCTCATTTTTCTCATAGCTTCTATCACTGGAAAGCAACTCAGCCATGTTATCTTTAAACTTCATTTCTATGGTAAAGAGAGCTCTTCATTTACAAAATATTTTGTTATCATTAAACTACAGAAACATGACTAGCATTGTTAAATGGTCAATAGCTGAGGACCTACAAAATATCTTTAAAAAGCCTCAAAGCATTTGTGCACTGCACCTCTAGGGCTACATGCTGCCTAGAGAAATTATCTAACTAGTTTGGCATCTCTCCAGAAGACTGGTTACCAAACTGCATTGGGTTCATGCTGAACTAGCAGTTATTTCACAAGGATTTTCACTAGTGCTTATCTGCATGTGTGGAATTCCTGTTCAGAGGTTGTCTTTCTGAGCTGGTTAGTTGAGCCAGACTACAAATTGACTCTGTTTGGTGTGAACAGAAACCTATTTACAATGCAGATCTCTCAAGCCAATTTTCTGGTTAAATTTCATCCATTAAATCTTTTCTATTCTTATATAAAAAAAGTGTCTATAGGGCATTTCCTTTTTTACATTTCAAATTGTAAAGTGGTGTTGTGGACTGCCTTGAAATCTTGGGAAAGTTTAAATTTCCTTCTAGAAATTAATCATAAGATCACGTATTATCTTTAATTTTTAAGTTGTTATTAATTAATTTATTTATTTTAGAGATGGGATCTTGCTATATTGCCCAGGCTGAACTCAAACTCCTGGACTCAAGCATCCTTCCTTACCACTGTTTTTAATTAATTCATAAATATAAAAAGAAGTACTAAAAATTCATTTATATGCCTAAAACAAACAGATTTATCAGAATTATGATTTTAAGTATTGGTAAATTAGGTCAGATTTCTAAAATTTATGTTCATAGAGTTTTGTTGTTGTTGTTAAGGGACCCACTTTTAAGTTGGTCATTAATATGAATTAAATATTACTTCCTCATAGAAACCCTAATGATTTTTCTTTTGGTCAAACATAGACCCAGGTTTGTTTCTTAGACTATGCTATTAATTTTGTGTCATCACAGAAAGTAGCCCAGTCTTATTTTGAGATTGGTTTATTTTCCCTGGACATTTGGGATGAATAGCTCAGCATAACAGATTATTCTATATACTTTAGTTTCAAGCATTTAAAGTGGAGTCCAAGTTTTAGCATCAGGAACCAATTAAATGATAGTTAAATCTGACTGAAAAATTAATGGTCCAGAACAGAAACTGTGTAGCTTTTTTTTTTTCCAGCACTTCTGTTTTAAATAAAAATCTGGATGCTTCCCAGTAAAACACAAAGCGTCATTAAAAAAAAGCAGTTGAATATAAATAAAACCACACCCAGGCTTAAAAATCATTTAATGATGACTGCATTCTTAGTTTGCTATTAAACACAAGGTGTTTATTAGCCTTCATGGGCTGCTAAGACTTTGGCTACAAAATACATAGCACTGTGGGGCAATGTAGGATTGCAGTGCTACTGTGCTTCTTTAGGGTGAGTATGGTTTGCTCTTTAACGTGATTATTCTACAGTCAAATCATTTAGCGTCGTTGTGATAGCATCTGATTTGTGCCATAGACATCAATCAGATTTATGCTAATATTTTGTACTAATGATCAATATAACAGCAGAGAAAAGTGTTGATGTTCAGCCCACTGACTTAAACCTTACTAATGGGCCTTGACAGAACATAGCGGCCTTAGATTTTATGCGAGTAGAAAGGTTCAGGCTTGAACATTTGGCTGCCGCTTCAAGCACCCTACACAGAATGGCAGTATAGTACCTTTAATCTGGCTCTAATTCAAACCTATCAGTAATCACCGAGCCTGCTGTACTTATTCTGTCAGTCTTTTTGCCAAAAAGATTTCATGGGTAGCAGTATCAGAAGCATTTTTGTAATTAAATTATTGTCGCTTTACTGGAAAATCTCCTTACATTTGCAAAGGGTGAACGTGTTCTTATTTCCCCCACTCCCTACTTGACTTGTAGTTTACGCAGGCACTTTTGGCTGCGTGCGTTTCCAGCCTAATGGCCTCCTTACCGCAATATTCATTTTGGTTGGGTTACTCCAGCCATCATTTTCCAGAGACAGTCAGAATCCCTCAATGATGACGAAGTCATTTGATCTTGGGGAGCAAGAAATAAAAAGAGCAACAATAATTTCTTTAGGACCATTTTACGTGTATTTAAGAGAATAAATTCTGTAATAAGTTAGACTCTGTGCTTCTAACTTGGGTCACAGCATCTGAACATTTTTCCTGCGGGAACTAAAGAGCATACTTTACAATATGAAAAGTAGCCTTTCGTAGACCGCCACTCCCTTCTCTGAGTTCTGGTGTATCTTATCACTTCTCACGAACAGGACTGCTATTCGGCGCTTATATATCTGCCCTTTTCATGGCATCTTAATTTCTTTGAGGCCCGTGACATTAGTTATATGGTTACGCAGTTGTTAGCGATGACTGCCTGACCCATAGCAGGTGCTCATTGTATGCTTGATGCATGAGTGGATAAAAATACTCATTCTGGTCCTGGGCCAGATCTATTTCTTACTTTCCTCAGTTTTGCCCGATGCCTCAGGGAAGCTGACCCCAGCAGCCTGCATTTCTCAGGCTCCCGCACATCGGGCATTAGGAAGCAGTGGCAGGAGACAGAAGGGAAGGAAGAAGGGAAAATCCAGGGTCTTTCTCTGCTCCATCTGCATTGGGGCGAGGGGGCGGGGTGCACAACCTTTGTGACTTAAGCTCACGCTGGATAGGCTGCAGTGATTCCAACTTCTTTTGGGTGACACCATTCACTGGGCTCTGATAATAGTGCTTCCGCCCTTATTCCTCCAGCACTGGGAGTGGCTCCCTCCTCTTGTTAATTTCTGACTTTCTTCACTTTCCCCAGTTTGGTTTCTCAGCAATTTTATCACCTATGTAACCCATTCCTTGCACGAAATTCCTTCTGTTTTAAGTCCTTATAGTCTGTTCAATGTTGTATTGTCATACAAAGTTGAAATTACACCTCCCAACCTTAAACCTTTTTATGTTTTCTACCTTCTTTTTTTTTTTATTTTATTTTATTTTTTTTTTATTATACTTTAGGTTTTAGGGTACATGTGCACAATGTGCAGGTTTGTTACATATGTATCCATGTGCCATGTTGATTTCCTGCACCCATTAGCTCGTCATTTAGCATTAGGTATATCTCCTAATGCTGTCCCCGCCCCCCCCACCCCCCACCCCACAACAGTACCCGGAATGTGATGTTCCCCTTCCTGTGTCCATGAGTTCTCATTGTTCAATTCCCACCTATGAGTGAGAACATGCGGTGTTTGGTTTTTTGTCCTTGCGATAGTTTACTGAGAATGATGTTTTCCAGTTTCATCCATGTCCCTACAAAGGACACGAACTCATCATTTTTTATGGCTGCATAGTATTCCATGGTGTATATGTGCCACATTTTCTTAATCCAGTCTATTGTTGTTGGACATTTGGGTTGGTTCCAAGTCTTTGCTATTGTGAATAGTGCTGCACAAATGGAAGAACATTCCATGCTCATGGGTTGGAAGAATCAATATCTTGAAAATGGCCATACTGCCCAAAGTAATTTATAGATTCAATGCCATCCCCATCAAGCTACCAATGACTTTCTTCACAGAATTGGAAAAAACTACTTTAAAGTTCATATGGAACCAAAAAAGAGCCCGCATTGCCAAGTCAATCCTAAGCCAAAAGAACAAAGCTGGAGGCATCA